>NC_050173.1:13435291-13447791 GCF_008315115.2 Sander lucioperca | reverse complement strand
ATAAAAACTCATTGTATAGTGTGTCGAAAAAAGTCATAGTATAGTAAGTCAAAAAAGTGATAAGAGTCATAGTACAGTATGTCGAAAAAAGTTATAAAAAAGTCATAGTATAGTATGTTGAAAAAAGTGATAAAAACGCTATAGTATAGTATATCGAAGAAAGTGATAAAAAAGCCATAGTATAGTATGTCGAAAAAGTTATAGGAAAAGCCATAGTTTAGTATGTTGAAAAAAGTAATTGTATAGTATGTCAAAAAAGTGATAAAAAAAGCCATAGTATAGTATATTGAAAAAAGTGATGAAATAAGCCGTAGCATAGTATGTCGAAAAAGTGATGAAAAAGTCATAGGATAGTATGTATGTAGACATAGGCAGATGAGGTGGCTGAGTGGTTAAGGTGATGGACTGCTGATCCGTTGTGTTCTGCATCTGTGGGTTTGAATCCCATCCTTGTCGAACCATAGTGATTTATTCTGCTACAGTTACATCTCACCATAATAACTGGGTTCTTTCAAATAATTATCTTTGCTCTGTGTGTTGTTTTATGTTATGAGTTTCTCCCAGGACTATAGTATAGTTTGTCGAAAAAAGTGATAAAAAAGCCATAGTATAGTATGTCGAAAAAAGCCATAGCATAGTATGTCGAAAAAACTGATGAAAACAGCCATACTATAGTATGTTGAAAAAAGTCATTGTATAGTATGTTAAAAAAAATGATAAAAAAGCCATAGTATAGTATGTCGAAAAAAAGTGATAAAAAAGCCATAGTATAGTACGTCGAAAAAGTCATAGTATAGTATGTCGAAAAAAGCCATAGTATAGTATGTCGAAAAAAGTGTTAAAAAAAGTCATAGTATAGTAAGTCGAAAAAAGTGATGAAAAAGCCATAGTATAGTATGTCGAAAAAAGTTACAAAAAAGCCGTAGTATATTATGTTGAAAAAAGTCATAGTATAGTATGTCGAAAAAAGTGATAAAAAAGCCATAGTACAATATGTCGAAAAAAGTGATAAAAAAAAATCTGGTATAGAATTTCGAAAAAAGTGATAAAAAAGCCATAGTATAGTTTGTCGAAAAAAGTCATAGTATAGTAAGTCAAAAAAGTGTCATAGTACAGTATGTCGAAACAAGTTATAAAAAAGTCATAGTATAGTATATATCGAAAAAAGTGATAAAAAAGCCATAGTATAGTATGTCAAAAAAGTTATAAGAAAAGCCATAGTTTAGTATGTTGAAAAATGCCATCTATAGGGTGTCAAAAAAAGTGATGAAAAAGTCATAGGATAGTATGTATGTAGACGTAGGCAGATGAGGTGGCTGAATGGTTAAGGTGATGGACTGCTAATCCATTGTGCTCTGCATGTGTGGGTTTGAATCCCATCCCTGTTGAACCATAGTAATTTGTTGTGCTACAGTAAGGTCTCACCATAATAACTGGATTCTTTCAAATAATTATCTTTGCTATGTGTGTTGTTTTATGTTATCAGTTTCTCCCAGTACTTTACTATAGTTTGTTGAAAAAAGTGATAAAAAAGTCATGGTATAGTATGTCGAAAAAAGCCATAGTATAGTATGTCGATAAAAGTTATAAAAAAGCCATAGTATAGTATGTTGAAAAAAGTGATAAAAACGCTATAGTATAGTATGTCGAAAAAGTTATAAGAAAAGCCATAGTTTAGTATGTTGAAAAAAGTCATTGTATAGTATGTCAAAAAAAGTGATGAAATAAGCCGTAGCATAGTATGTCGAAAACAGTGATGAAAAAGTCATAGGATAGTATGTATGTAGACATAGGCAGATGAGGTGGCTGAGTGGTTAAGGTGATGGACTGCTAAGCCATTGTGTTCTGCATCTGTGGGTTTGAATCCCATCCATGTCGAACCATAGTGATTTATTCTGCTACAGTTACGTCTCACCATAATAACTGGATTCTTTCAAATAGTTATCTTTGCTATGTGTTGTTTTATGTTATCAGTTTCTCCCAGGACTATAGTATAGTTTGTCGAAAAAAGTGATAAAAAGCAATAGTATTGTATGTTGAAAAAAAATTATAAAAACTCATTGTATAGTTTATCGAAAATAGTCATAGTATAGTATCGAAAAAAAAGTGATAAAAAAGCCATAGTATGGTATGTTGAAAAAAGTCATAATATAGTATGTTGAAAAAAGCCATAGTATAGTAAGTCGAAAAAAGTGATGAAAAAGCCATAGTATAGCATGTCGAAAAAAGTTATAAAAAAGCCATAGTATAGTATGTCGAAAAAAGTTATAAAAAAGCCATAGTATAGTATGTCGAAAAAAGTCATAGTATAGTATGCCGAAAAAAGTGATAAAAAGTAATAGTATTGTATGTTGAATAAAATGATAAAAACTCAGTGTATAGTTTGTTGAAAAAAGTCATAGTATAGTAAGTCCAAAAAGTGATAAGACAGTCATAGTACAGTATGTCGAAACAAGTTATAAAAAAGTCATAGTATAGTATATCGAAAAAAGTGATAAAAAAGCCATAGTATAGTATGTCAAAAAAGTTATAAGAAAAGCCATAGTTTAGTATGTTGAAAAATGCCATCTATAGGGTGTCAAAAAAAGTGATGAAAAAGTCATAGGATAGTATGTATGTAGACATAGGCAGATGAGGTGGCTGAATGGTTTAGGTGATGGACTGCTAATCCATTGTGCTCTGCATGTGTGGGTTTGAATCCCATCCTTGTTGAACCATAGTGATTTGTTGTGCTACAGTTACGTCTCACCATAATAACTGCATTCTTTCAAATAATTATCTTTGCTATGTGTGTTGTTTTATGTTATCAGTTTCTCCCAGTACTATACTATAGTTTGTTGAAAAAAGTGATAAAAAAGTCATGGTAGAGTATGTCGAAAAAAGCCATAGTATAGTATGTCGATAAAAGTGATAAAAAAGTCATGATATGGGTATGTCGAAAAAGTGATGAAAAAGTCATAGTATAGTATGTCGAAAAAAGTGATAAAAAAGCCATAGTATAGTATGTCGACAAAAGTCATATTATAGTATGTCGAAAAAAGTGATAAAAAAGCCATAGTATAGTATGTTGAAAAAAGTAATTGTAAAGTATATCAAAAAAATGATAAAAAAGCCATAGTATAGTATGTCGAAAAAAGTCATAATATAGTATGTTGAAAAAAGCCACAGTATAGTATGTCGAAAAAAGTGATAAAAAAGCCGTAGTATAGTAAGTTGAAAAAAGTGATGAAAAAGCCATAGTATAATATGTCGAAAAAAGTGATAAAAAAGCCATAGTATAGTAAGTTGAAAAAAGTGATGAAAAAGCCATAGTATAGTATGTCGAAAAAAGTTATAAAAAAGCCATAGTATAGTATGTCGAAAAAGTCATAGTATAGTATGCCGAAAAAAGTGATAAAAAGTAATAGTATTGTATGTCGAATAAAATGATAAAAACTCAGTGTATAGTTTGTCGAAAAAAGTCATAGTATAGTAAGTCAAAAAAGTGATAAGACAGTCATAGTACAGTATGTCAAAAAAAGTGATAAAAAAGCCATAGTATAGTATGTTGAAAAAAGTCATAGTATAGTATGTCGAAAAAAGTCATAGTATAGTATGTCGAAAAAAGTCATAGTATGTTTGTCGATAGAAGTCATATTATAGTATCGAAAAAAGTGATAAAAAAGCCATAGTATAGTATGTTGAAAAAAGTCATTGTATAGTATATCAAAAAAATGACAAAAAAGCCATAGTATAGTATGTTGAAAAAACTAATGAAAACAGCCATACTATAGTATGTTGAAAAAAGTCATTGTATAGTATGTCGAAAAAGGTGATAAAAACGCTATAGTAAGTATGTCGAAAAAGTTATAAGAAAAGCCATAGTTTAATATGTTGAAAAAAGTCATTGTATAGTATGTCAAAAAAAAGTGATAAAAAAGCCATAGTATAGTATGTCGAAAAAAGTCATAATATAGTATGTCAAAAAAAGCCATAGTATAGTATGTCGAAAAAAGTGTTAAAAAAAGTCATAGTATAGTAAGTCGAAAAAAGTGATGAAAAAACCATAGTATAGTATGTCGAAAAAAGTGATGAAAAAGTCATAGGATAGTATGTATGTAGACCTAGGCAGATGAGGTGGCTGAGTGGCTAAGGTGATGGACTGCTGATCCGTTGTGCTGTACATGCGTGGGTTTGAATCCCATACTTGTTGAACCATAGTGATTTATTGTGCTACAGTTACGTCTCACCATAATAACTGGATTCTTTCAAATAATTATCTTTGCTATGTGTGTTGTTTTATGTTATCAGTTTCTCCCAGTACTATACTATAGTTTGTTGAAAAAGTGATAAAAAGTCATGGTATAGTATGTCGAAAAAAGCCTTAGTATAGTATGTCAAAAGTGATAAAAAAGTCATGATATGGGTATGTCGAAAAAGTGATGAAAAAGTCATAGTAGTATGTCGAAAAAAGTCATAGTATAGTATGTCGAAAAAAGTGATAAAAAGCCATAGTATAGTATGTTGAAAAAAGTAATTGTAAAGTTATCAAAAAAATGATAAAAAAGCCATAGTATAGTAGTCGAAAAAAGTCATAATATAGTATGTTGAAAAAAGCCACAGTATAGTATGTCGAAAAAAGTGATAAAAAAGCCGTAGTATAGTAAGTTGAAAAAAGTGATGAAAAAGCCATAGTATAGTATGTCGAAAAAAGTGATAAAAAAGCCATAGTATAGTAAGTTGAAAAAAGTGATGAAAAAGCCATAGTATAGTATGTCGAAAAAAGTTATAAAAAAGCCATAGTATAGTATGTCGAAAAAGTCATAGTATAGTATGCCGAAAAAAGTGATAAAAAGTAATAGTATTGTATGTCGAATAAAATGATAAAAACTCAGTGTATAGTTTGTCGAAAAAAGTCATAGTATAGTAAGTCAAAAAAGTGATAAGACAGTCATAGTACAGTATGTCAAAAAAAGTGATAAAAAAGCCATAGTATAGTATGTTGAAAAAAGTCATAGTATAGTATGTCGAAAAAAGTCATAGTATAGTATGTCGAAAAAAGTCATAGTATGTTTGTCGATAGAAGTCATATTATAGTATCGAAAAAAGTGATAAAAAAGCCATAGTATAGTATGTTGAAAAAAGTCATTGTATAGTATATCAAAAAAATGACAAAAAAGCCACAGTATAGTATGTCGAAAAAAGTGATAAAAAAAGCCATAGTATAGTATGTTGAAAAAAGTCATTGTATAGTATATCAAAAAAATGACAAAAAAGCCATAGTATAGTATGTTGAAAAAACTAATGAAAACAGCCATACTATAGTATGTTGAAAAAAGTCATTGTATAGTATGTCGAAAAAGGTGATGAAAAAGCCATAGTATAGTATGTCGAAAAAAGTTACAAAAAAGCCATAGTATATTATATTGAAAAAAGTCATAGTATAGTATGTCGAAAAAAAGTGATAAAAAAGTCATAGTATAGTATGTCGAAAAAAGTGATAAAAAAGCCATAGTATAGTATGTCGAAAAAACTGATGAAAACAGCCATAGTATAGTAAGTCGAAAAAAGTGATAAAAAAGCCATAGTATAGTATGTCGACAAAAGTCATATTATATAGTATGCCGAAAAAAGGGATAAAAAGCAATAGTATTGTATGTTGAAAAAAAATTATAAAAACTCATTGTATAGTTTATCGAAAATAGTCATAGTATAGTATCGAAAAAAAAGTGATAAAAAAGCCATAGTATAGCATGTCGAAAAAAGTTATAAAAAAGCCATAGTATAGTATGTCGAAAAAAGTCATAGTATAGTATGCCGAAAAAAGTGATAAAAAGTAATATTATTGTATGTCGAATAAAATGATAAAAACTCAGTGTATAGTTTGTCGAAAAAAGTCATAGTATCGTAAGTCCAAAAAGTGATAAGACAGTCATAGTACAGTATGTCGAAAAAGTCATAATATAGCATGTCGAAAAAAGTCATAGTATGTTTGTCGACAGAAGTCATATTATAGTATCGAAAAAAGTGATAAAAAAAGCCATAGTATAGTATGTTGAAAAAGTCATTGTATAGTATGTTAAAAAATGATAAAAAAGCCATAGTATAGTATGTCGAAAAAAGTCATAATATAGTACGTTGAAAAAGTCATAGTATAGTATGTCAAAAAAAGCCATAGTATAGTATGTCGAAAAAGTGATGAAAAAGTCATAGTATAGTAAGTCGAAAAAAGTGATGAAAAAGCCATAGTATAGTATGTCGAAAAAAGTTACAAAAAAGCCATAGTATAGTATGTTGAAAAAAGTGATAAAAAAGCCATAGTATAGTATGTCGAAAAAAGTGATAAAAAAGCCATAGTATAGTATGTTGAAAAAAGTCATTGTATAGTATGTTAAAAAAATGATAAAAAAGCCATAGTATAGTATGTTGAAAAAAGTCATTGTATAGTATGTTAAAAAAATGATAAAAAAGCCATAGTATAGTATGTCGAAAAAAGTCATAATATAGTACGTCGAAAAAGTCATAGTATAGTATGTCGAAAAAAGCCATAGTATAGTATGTCGAAAAAAGTGATAAAAAAGCCATAGTATAGTATGTCGAAAAAAGTGATAAAAAAGCCATAGTATAGTATGTCGACAAAAGTCATATTATAGTATGCCGAAAAAAGTGATAAAAAGCAATAGTATTGTATGTTGAAAAAAATTTATAAAAACTCATTGTATAGTTTATCGAAAACAGTCATAGTATAGCATTGAAAAAAAAGTGATAAAAAAGCCATAGTATAGTATGTCGAAAAAGTCATAGTATAGTATGTTGAAAAAAGTGATGAAAAAGCCATAGTATAGTATGTCGAAAAAAGTTATAAAAAAGCCATAGTATAGTATGTCGAAAAAAGTCATAGTATAGTATGCCGAAAAAAGTGATAAAAAGTAATAGTATTGTATGTCGAATAAAATGATAAAAACTCAGTGTATAGTTTGTCGAAAAAAGTCATAGTATAGTTAGTCAAAAAAGTGAGAAGACAGTCATAGTACAGTATGTCAAAAAAAGTGATAAAAAAGCCATAGTATAGTATGTTGAAAAAAGTCATACTATAGTATGTCGAAAAAAGTCAGTATAGTATGTCGAAAAAGTCATAATATAGCATGTCGAAAAAAGTCATAGTATGTTTGTCGACAGAAGTCATATTATAGTATCGAAAAAAGTGATAAAAAAAGCCATAGTATAGTATGTCGAAAAAAGTCATAATATAGTACGTCGAAAAAGTCATAGTATAGTATGTCAAAAAAAGCCATAGTATAGTATGTCGAAAAAGTGATGAAAAAGTCATAGTATAGTAAGTCGAAAAAAGTGATGAAAAAGTCATAGTATAGTATGTCGAAAAAAGTGTTAAAAAAAGTCAGTATAGTAAGTCGAAAAAAGTGATGAAAAAGCCATAGTATAGTATGTCGAAAAAAGTTACAAAAAAGCCATAGTATATTATGTTGAAAAAAGCCATAGTATAGTATGTCGAAAAAAGTCATAATATAGTACGTCGAAAAAGTCATAGTATAGTATGTCAAAAAAAGCCATAGTATAGTATGTCGAAAAAGTGATGAAAAAGTCATAGTATAGTAAGTCGAAAAAAGTGATGAAAAAGCCATAGTATAGTATGTCAAAAAAAGTTATAAAAAAGCAATAGCATAGTATGTCGAAAAAACTGATGAAAACAGCCATAGTATAGTAAGTCTAAAAAAGTGATAAAAAAAGCCATAGTATAGTATGTCGACAAAAGTCATATTATAGTATGTCGAAAAAAGTGATAAAAAGCAATAGTATTGTATGTTGAAAAAAAATTATAAAAACTCATTGTATAGTTTATCGAAAATAGTCATAGTATAGTATGGAAAAAAAAGTGATAAAAAGCCATAGTATAGTATGTTGAAAAAAGTAATTGTAAAGTATATAAAAAAAATGATAAAAAAGCCATAGTATAGTATGTCAAAAAAAGTCATAATATAGTATGTTGAAAAAGTCATAGTATAGTATGTCGAAAAAAGTGATAAAAAAGCCATAGTATAGTATGTCGAAAAAAGTGTTAAAAAAAGTCATAGTATAGTAAGTCGAAAAAAGTGATGAAAAAGCCATAGTATAGTATGTCGAAAAAAGTGTTAAAAAAAGTCATAGTATAGTAAGTCGAAAAAAGTGATGAAAAAGCCATAATATAGTATGTCGACAAAAGTTATAAAAAAGTCATAGTATAGTATGGTGAAAAAAGTCATACTATAGTATGTCGAAAAAAGTCATAGTATGTTTGTCGACAGAAGTCATATTATAGTATCGAAGAAAGTGATAAAAAAGCCATAGTATAGTATGTTGAAAAAAGTCATTGTATAGTATATCAAAAAAATGACAAAAAAGCCATAGTATAGTATGTCGAAAAAAGTGATAAAAAAGCCATAGTATAGTATGTTGAAAAAACTGATGAAAACAGCCATAGTATAGTATGTTGAAAAAAGTCATTGTATAATATGTCAAAAAATGATAAAAAAGTCATAGTATAGTATGTCGAAAAAAGTCATAATATAGTACGTCGAAAAAGTCATAGTATAGTATGTCGAAAAAAGCCATAGTATAGTATGTCGAAAAAAGTTACAAAAAAGCCATAGTATATTATGTTGAAAAAAGTAATAGTATTGTATGTCGAAAAAAATGATAAAAACTCATTGTATAGTTTGTCGAAAAAAGTCATAGTATATTAAGTCAAAAAAGTGATAAGACAGTCATAGTACAGAATGTCGAAAAAAGTGATAAAAAAGCCATAGTATAGTATGTTGAAAAAAGTCATAGTATAGTATGTCAAAAAAAGGGATAAAAAAGTCATAGTATAGTATGTCAAAAAAATGACAAAAAAGTCATAGTATATCGAAAAAAGTGATAAAAAAGCCATAGTATAGTATGTTGAAAAAAGTCATTGTATAGTATGTCAAAAAAGTGACAAAAAAGCCATAGTATAGTATGTCGAAAAAATTGATGAAAACGTCATAGGATAGTATGTATGTAGACATAGGCAGATGAGGTGGCTGAATGGTTAAGGTGATGGACTGCTAATCCATTGTGCTCTGCACTCGTGGGTTTGAATCCCATCCTTGTTGAACCATAGTGATTTATTCTGCTACAGTTACGTCTCACCATAATAACTAGATTCTTTCAAATAATTATCTTTGCTATGTGTGTTGTTTTATGTTATCAGTTTCTCCCAGAACTATAGTATAGTTTGTTGAAAAAAGTGATAAAAAAGTCATGGTAGAGTATGCCAAAAAAAGTTATAGTATAGTATGTCGAAAAAGTTATAAAGAAGCCATAGTATAGTATGTCGAAAAAAGGGATAAAAAAGCCATAGCATAGTATGTCAAAAGAACTGATGAAAACAGCCATAGTATAGTATGTCAAAAAAGTGATAAAAAAAGCCATAGTATAGTATATCGAAAAAAGTGATGAAATAAGCCGTAGCATAGTATGTCGAAAAAAGTCATACTATGTTGAAAAAAGTCATAGTATAGTATGTCGAAAAATAGTCATATTATAGCACGTTGAAAAAAGTGGAAAGAAATTCATAGTATAGTATGTTGAAAAAAGTCATAGTATAACGTCAAAAAAATTGAAAAATAGTCATATAGTATGTCAAAAAAAGTCATAGTGTATGTTGAAAAAAGTAGAAAGAAAGTCATAGTATAGTATGTCTAAAAAAGTCACAGCATAGTATCTCGAAAAAAGTGGAAAGAAAGTCATATAGTATGTCAAAAAAAGGGAAAAACAGTATGTCGAAAAAATTCATAGAATAGTATGTCGAAAAAAGTCATAGCATAGTATGTCGAAAAAAGGGAAAAACGTCATTGTATGTAGAGAAAAGTCATAGTATACATAGTATGTCGAAAAAAGTCATAGTATAGCATGTCGAAAAAAGTGGAAAAGGCATAGTATAGTATGTTGTAAAAAATGTCATGTGAGAAATGATAACATTGTCCATTGACCTTTTTTAGTCTAATCTTTAAAAGTCAACCATAAGAACCACTGGCCAAAGACATGACAACCACAGCAGTGGAGCAGCTTCCTCTGATTTTTGCTAAACATTCTAAGTTTCAAGGTTGTTTTCATATTTCCTTTTTTTTTCTTCTTTTTTTTATCGTTGGGGGTATTGCTGGTTTTGCTTTTTCTCACCATCTTGATTTACCATCCAGATGCGTTGATGATTTCTTTTTTTCTGTTCTTGGATTGGCTGAACTGCCAAAAAATCTCCTCACAAATACAGAAATTCAATTTAACATTACAAGGAACGGCATGAAGTGGTGTTTTAGGAAAGTTAACTGTCTCCCTAATCTCAGCCAATAAATACATGTACTTTTTTAAATGTTGAAATGAATTGTCCTGGTCTGCCATATGTCAATGTCTCTGGATTACATTCGGCACACATAACATAACATAACCCTAGAGCTGCTTATGGTTGTTGATTAACTTGTTCTGCCTAAAAGTACATTAATCATAACAGGTTTGTTTCACAGTTAAACAGGGGAAGGTCAGAAAATTAAAAGTAACCAAAATACTATTAGTTAGCTCATTTTAGCTATAGTTCCTGTAATTATTATTTATGTATTTAATATAATGAAGAACATTACCATTACAAAACAAAAATTGGAAAATATAATCAGATGTAAACAAAAAAAAGTAACAATAATTACACTTTAAGAAAATAAAAAAGGCTGTAGTTTGTGATGCAGTTTAAATGTATTGTTATACCTGGAGTTGTTTCTACTTTTTTGAAACAAGGACACATATTTATAGTCTTGAAATAGGATTATCCATTTAACTTGAAAATGACTTTTTTTGGATTGACAAAGTTGACATCAGTGGATGTAAACAAAAAGCAAATGAAGACATAATGTAATATGAATTAAAAAGTACATCCTGTTTAGTAACCACATGGTGCCAATAAACTGAACAAAGAATAAGACAAAAATACACTTTAAGTTCTTTTATTAAGATTTTCTTCTGTACAAGAGTGAGGAGTGTATCTGTTCCACGTTAGCTGGTCAGCAGCTTTGTACAAGTGTCTGTACAACAGGAGGTCAAACAGTACTGATGAGGAAATGTGTTAACGGTTGGCTTTTGGTAGAAGGCAGGTCAAGAAGGTGCGGCATGAATTGATAACACATACACACATACTCGCACGCAGGCAACCCTCCAAACTATTTACAACAAGATGGCTGACTGGCCCTTGAGACAGATAAGTAAAGACAAACACAACTCAAATAGTTATCACATAAGAAAGTATTTCAAAGGAAAAAAAGCAGAAAAAAATAAACTCAAAAGTATCCATAATAGACCCATTAAAAGGCCCATCTGGAGTTAGTTTATTTACAGTCTCATTTAAAACAAAGTCCGTGGCTCTCTGCTAATAAATCATACAACGCTGCTACACTGTAACCTCTGCGTGCTCCGTTTGTGTTTATGCCAAGAGAGCCAACAGTGACGCTGCCACTTCATCTCAAATCTTTTTTTTTTTTTTTTTGCGCTAACTGATCAGGGACAACACAGGTGTTAAAAAAGAAAGAAAAGAAATGTCTCTAGAAACTGACTATAAACTTGCTTTGTTTATCATTAAAAATCCAATTAGAGCTTTATGACTTAACCCTTGTGTTGTCTTCCCGTCAACCTTGAAAAAAACATTTTTGATGCCTTTTTTACACAGTTTGGTTTTGCTTTTTCCAACGTTTTAAATTGTTAAATTTTTCTTCTACACATTTTCAGCGCTTATTTCTACGTCCCATATTTTCTGATATAAAACAAAAATTGAAAACGGGTCAATGTGACATGAAGTCAACACAAGGGTTAAGTCAATTTGTGAAATGCCAGATCCTAAATAATTTACTTGAAGAAAAACATGTCTTCTAGGCAGGTAAAATCACTTGGTCTTAAAAACATCCTACATCAGGCCATAGAATGCTGCTTTAACTCTTATTTTCCCATTGAACGCTTTTTTGCCATTAAAATTTAATTTCAAGCTGATTAGTTTTTCTCAATTTTACTTCAGTCATCAGTTGTTATTCAGTCTACTATTTCATTTTCAATTCATTTCCTTTCCAATTTCCCTGCAATGACTGACTTTGTAATTTGCTGACATGTGCTGCTACTCAGTTAATTTGTTATCATGTTTATTGGGATGAACTATTGCAATCAGCTGTTTGGGCTGCAAAACTGAGGGAAAACGTGCAAATAGTTTGACAAAGTTTAGTTTAGTTTAAAAGTGTCAGGGGTGACTATTTTGAGCTAAGGTTTCTCTACACATACAGTAGGAGATTTTAGGCTCAGTTCACACTTTACGTGGATTTAATGTTTGTTTGCACTTGGCTCAGACCAACGTCATCTTCACCTTGAAGGCGCAAATCTGCTGAAATCTGAGGTTGACTGGCAGACACTGCAGTGCTAACAAAATCAGGATAAAAAGAAATATTAGAACAGCTTTGTCAGATTTAAACGTGATG